>NC_048306.1:80125357-80172567 GCF_013100865.1 Trachemys scripta elegans | reverse complement strand
GCCCCCGGCGCTCCGCGCCCCCGGCCCCCGGCACCGCCGGCCCCCGGCCCAGCCCCCGGCCCAGCACCGCCGGCCCCGCATGTCCCGATTTTCCCGGACATGTCCGGCTTTTTGGGATTTCCCCCCGGACGGGGATTTGGAGCCCAAAAAGCCGGACATGTCCAGGAAAATCCGGAGGTATGGTAACCCTATGTAAAGTCCCCTTCTCCTCTGCAGGAAAAGGCTCTGGCAGCAGTTGGTGGAACAATGGGGAATGGCTGCTAGCTCCCCTCTGCTGGAGCATCTCTCGTCCACAGGGAAAGGCTCCAACAGCAGGGAAGACAGTGAGGAACTGGTTCAGCTTTTCCCCACTGCCTCCCTCTTGCCAAAGCCTTTCACTGACACACATAGACGCACACCACAGTGAATACCTGGTGTGCTTTTCACAGTAGTGTGCAGCTACACAGACCCTACATGCCACCAAAAGTGGTGTGTAGTGTAGAAATAGCCCAAGCTGTGGCTGGGAATGAACTGCCCCTTCGCAGGCCCCAGGTTCAGTGAAAGCAAAGATGCCATGAAGAGGTACAGCTAGACTTGAGAATTAGGGTCTTAATATTAACTATACACACTGAAGCTCAATCATGCAGTCTTTACATGTATTTATAGCACCAATTGCAGTAAAAGGCTACGCACAAAAAAAGAATACTGCATATATATGTATGTCTCTGCAAATCATCAGGCAACATCCATTGCTGCTAAAACCACTTAAAGTAATAAAAAGCAAAAGCCTCCATTATTACTTTTATTTGCAAGCAGCACAGAAACAGTAGTCTTTAAATAGCTATAGAATGTTCTAAATGAGTGAATATCTGAATTGTGTGGGGGTATACTTTACTTCAGAGCACTTATAACTTAAACAAGCAAGAGCTTTTTAACTATTGCCAAACAAGCAAAACAAAGATGTACATTTGCTCTCAAGAAGTAATTTATGGACCATATTCAGATCGTGGTGTAAATCCAGTAACTCCACTGAAATCAACTGAGTTACTCTGGATATATAATGCTGCAGCAGGGATCAGAATTTTGTTCCCCATTTTCTATTGAGTTTAAACACTAACATTCAAAGCTGAATTGGGACTGCTAAAATAAGCAGTGTTGTACTAATAGAAAGTCAGTAACATACAAAAGAATGTGACTGCTCCTAAAACAGACTTCAAGGCAAAGCCCCTGCCTTCACCTAAAATATCCCACATATCATGTTCCACACAGTGGCACACATTCATGGGCCAATCCTATTAGTCTAACACAGTGGTTCCCAAACTTTAACAACCTGTGAACCCCTTTCACGAAAATATCAAGTCTGACGAACCCCCTCCTAAAAATGAATCTTTCCAGGGATTTTCTCCTTTACCTGAGTTTAAATTATAAACGCAGTGATCTTGGAAATATAAAATTTGTATTTATGGCATGCTTATTACACACTATTTATTTTTAATTATTATTGATCATTACAGTATTTTTATTACATTATGAAAACGGCAACACTCTTCCAGGATCTTACTTTTGTAGCTTGTATCGCTTTGAATAAGCTTGTTCTAAGACAAGGTTCCTATGTTTCATCAAGGAGTATCAGATGTGAAACGGCATGAAGGTATTTAAGAAGCCAACTCAAAGAGTTCCTCCTACACAAGCATTCAGGTCTTGAACAGTCCAGGCAAACAACGCACGTTACAACAAAACTTAAACTTGTTCTTCATAATAATTTTAAAAACAATACTAGCTGCCTATTTAATTTTAAAAAAAGCAAAATATATCCCCCTCCCTTTCCATTTCTTTTAAGGAGTCTTGAAGTTTAAATCTCCTCAGTGTGATAGACAGGCTTGCTTTGATCTGCTTAGCTCTTGGAAGTCCACGGGCTCCGGGCTGCTGGCCCTGTGCTGCCCGCGGTCCCTAGGGACAGCTCCGTCCACCATTAGGGAATTTTTTTCCTGAGAAGCCCCCGTAACATTTCGCGAACCCCAGTTTGGGAACAACTGGAGTCTACAATTGCATACAATACAAAGGCATCTGCAGCCTGTTCAAAGTGTGGAACATTATTATGGTCAAGCTGTACAATTTGGGAGCTAGCTGTGGAGAAGGCCACCACTCCTCTCTTGTGATACAGCAGAAGTTGTGATCAGAGGAGGTGCTCAAGTTAACAGCCCTGCCGCTTGGTGAAAAGGGGGCGAGCTGGCAGCACTTCATTTGTTGTGAGAGGTCCTCAATTCTGCAACTTACTCCCCAACTTTCCCCAAGACAGCTGAGCTTTATTTTATTTTTTTGGTACCTCAGGGCATGCCGAAAGGTATATCTAGCAGGTGTTTCCTGAGTTATTGATGGGGTGGAGGGCGAGGTGGGAAGAGTGAAATAGGGTATTGAGCGATATAAGATGATGATTTTTACTGGCCTTTTAGATTATGTAAGAGCTTTTCAATAGTCATGAGCCAATGTTGTCCCATATTTCATACTGCAGCAAATGGTACCGCCACAAGACAAGCGCCCATCTCTCCTACAGGCAAAGTAGAAGTGATTTTGAATGATTTTGTACTCTGATCACATTTTCACACTGGATCAGTGCATATTTACTTAGCACAGGTGTTTATGATGAGAGATTGGGCTATTTCCAAATTATGATGACTTTGGGACTCAGTATTCCTTTATATCTGTTCCCTGGGGGTAGGAAGCAGGCTGGATTCGTGTTAGCTACAAAAACCCAAGAATAAACATTCTTGCATTTTATGTTGTGCCTTTATTTCTGCATTTCTACAATGTAACAAAGTATGTTTTCCAATGCCAGCTTTGAACCAGAGTGTCAAAAGATTGCCAAAGAGCAGGTGAACTGAAAAATAAGTTTGGGTCAGCAGTGGTTCTGCCACTGAGGTATGTAGGAGACTGTCCCACTCAGAAACAAAATAAAATCAGTAAAATCAATTTACATTCATCCCTAGTCTAGGTGTTACTCAGAGCTGTTAAATTAACAGACTAGCTCTTCCAGATTGTACACATTGGGCACTGCTCCAATGGTCCAGAATGTATCACTCAAATTCCTGTAGAAGGTTCCAAAGTTGCATCAGCAACATCATTGAATAGCCCACAAACCAGAACAGAGCATTGTGAAGCACTTTCAAAAGTGCCTTTAATGAGCATTTGTACAGCCAAGTTGAGATATTACATTTTTAACTTAAATCCACCAATTGAATTTGCTGAGATGTAATGAGATAAAGGTGTTCTGGGTAGAAAATGATCCAGATACACTTGGAAAGCTGTGATAGATTGGGGGTGGTTTTTTTGCAAGTAGCATTAGAAGGTTATGTAAATGAGCCGCTACACTTCTAAAATGGACCATAAAAGAATAAAATTTTGTACTCTATAGTTAATAATTCCTTTAATCTGCTCTCATTTTCACTGCTTGCTTTTATTAATTATTAGTCAGTATTACCTCACCCTTGGACACACATTGATTTTCTAAACTGGTCCAGTCCATTGCTAATTTTAAAGCTATGCCTCTCCAGAACAAGCTCCAATTAGGATGACCAGACAGCAAATGTGAAAAATTGGGATGGGGGTAGTGGGTAATAGGAGCCTATATAAGAAAAAGACCCAAAAATCGGGACTGTCCCTATAAAATCAGGACACCCGGTCACCCTAGCTCCAACTGCTGCAGAGTGTCTCTAAATGACTCCTTAAGAAATGTTTTTTGTGCTACTGGAATTACACAAATGCCTGGAATTTTGTCTTCTGGGTTTCTTCTTGCACAGGAAAATGCTAAACAGGAGGAGAACAAACTAGTAAAACCATATCAGCAAAGAGCAGTTCTTCAGCAGGCATCTCAACCACACAAAGTAGTGAAAAATTGCCTTTCAAGTCAATTTTCTTAAACAGCAGAATATAGAGAACTACTTAGAATTTGAGACACACCATTTTTAAGCCTGTGATTGGAGCTTCTGAGTGGCCTTTCCAATGTTACTGTGACAGATAACCAGCTTAACGTTTTTATGCATATCCAATTCTGAGAAAAATGAGGAATAAATGCATTTGTGCAGGTCAAAAGAAACCAAATCAAACTGTAAAAATGTAATCTATAATTTAACAAATCGCACATGCAATCACTGTGTTTACATCACTCATTCACTGGTGATACAGAGTGATCTGCAGTTTTTATATAAATACACAAAAAAGATACATATTCAGATTGTGAATGACAGAAAGCCCGGAAGATGAAAAATAATGATAAAATTAGCTCTCCATAAAAAGTAATCTCACCTATTCCTCAATAGAGTATGTATAATCATTCGTAGGAAGCAATATATACAGAAGTCGTGCAAGTGTGCCTTCACTACATGAGATTTCTTGCAACAAAATTCTTGCACGTTTTAAAGGAAATATTATTGTATACTTTAAAATGAGATTAAAAGTGGGATCATTTATTCAATGTTTGGGGATGAACACTCTGCACAAACCTTCTAATGTAATGGAATCTGGAGGCCTCCCTCTGATTCTACATTATTATTTATTTGTATAGTTATTCCAAAGCACCCAGAGGCCCAATCTGAGATCAGGGCCCCATTGTGCTAGTCACTGTACAAACACACGAAAGAGTTCCACCCCTGAAGAGCTTACAGTCTAAATAGGGAAGACAACCTAAGAATGGGAGTAAGGAAGGACTATCATCCTCATTTATCCAGAAAGATTAAATGACTTGCCCAAGGTCATGCAGGAAGCCTATGGTAGACCAAACAATGGAATATCAAGTGTAATGCCTTGATCATAAGGCAACCCTTCCTCCCATTGCAGCCTTCTCCTTGGGAGGCAGGGGCACAACCAGAATTTTCCTAATGAGATGGCCCAGAGCTCTCCCTCCCCTCCCCATACCCCTAAGTTCTTTCCCCCTGCACTCCGCCTCCCCCCCACATCCAGCCCCAAGCTCTTACCCAGAGAGATGGTCAGTCTGAAAAACCCCATATGCACCAGGGGCCAGGCAGTTCTGGCAGCCCAAGATCCCATCCTCCTTCTATACCTCTACTTTCCCAGGAAGCACCAAAAGCCCAGATCCAGTCTTGCCACCCTCCTGGGGGTGCCCACTGCCCATGGGCACTGGAAAGACTCTAGAGTTTGGAGTGCCAAGCAGGCATGTGTGTTTGCAACGCTCCTCACTTAAATTTGGCCCACCACCTCTCCTTCATGACAGAGGGGCAACCAAGCCAAATCTGAGTGAGTGGCAATACAACCTGGCCAAATTTCCAGCTCGACGCATGGGCCAAAGGTGGAAATAGGGGCTGTGCCCCCTTTCCCCCCCCCCCCTTATTGTGCCCCTGTTTGGAGGTCTCTTTTCCCACAACCCTGCTCGTGGGACTCCTGCACTTGCCACTTACAGCCACTCAACCCTCCTCCCCACCCTCTCTCTTCATTTGAAGTGTCCACACGCCTACTCCTCTCTCCTTTCTTACTAGGGGTGACCATAATCTACTGTCCCCAGAAGTCTGCCTCCACCTTCCTCTCTGACTTTGATACTTCTCTCTTCCGCTGGCTCGCTCCTCACTCTCCTACCCTTATCCTAAATTATGTCATACTTCACAACAAGCACTGGCTTGACCCTGCTGCCTCCTAGTCCTTACTGTCTTCTTTGTTCTCCAATTCTAGACAGATTCTCTTGCTCATCATTGTATTTATTCTCCTGATCTGGACCCTGTCTGATTCCTAGGAAAGGGAAAGGAATGATGTACTGATGGGGGCTCACAGAGCCATTTTAAAAAGTTCTGTCACAAAACTGAATGGCAGGTTGTTGCTATTTCCCTAACTCAGGTAGGACCAATTCTTTGGATTCTGCTAAATCCATACCAGAGATGAAGTATTTAAATGAACTTCAGGAGTAAATTATGAGCAAATGTTTTGCCTTTGGAATAGGCGAGCTTGGAAAAAAGTGTCAGATATTTCCATATAGTTTATCAGGTAAAGAAGTCCTCAGCCCCCCTTCACTTTGCCTTCTAGCCACATTATCCACAATTTTGCTGGACTATCATATGGTCAGTATAGTTTTCAGGAACAAACTCCAAATGCTTCCAGCCAATGCACTAATATACATTTGTTTGCAAAGTGGTATTGCTTCATTTAGTGAGAAAACAAATAAATAGAGTAGCTTTTGGAGCATATAAACTCCTGGTACATTGGATTTATCTTAGGCTAAGTGTTAAGAGGCATTTGTAAGAAAATACTGGCATAACTAGCAGAAAGAGAGGGACTAGAGTTGTTTTGAAGAAAAGGACATAGATGGGGAAAGGAAGGAAGGATCTAACTGCTGGAAAGGAGAAAGATTTAGAGACAGCAGTTTTTAATTGGGTTTATTTTATTTACTTGAATTAATCAAAGCCTCCAAAAGTCTTGAGCTTGCATCAATACAAGATTTGTGCTGAAGTTTGGGTCTAAATTTTTATTTCATCTGAAGAAGTTCAGCCAGCTGTGATAAGAGACTCAGATTCAATCATCAGAACATACATTATAGCTGGTAGAACAGAGAAAGGCACTTGGACAAGTATGAAGCTAGGAATTCACCATCAAAACACACTTCTCAAAACCTTTGCAGAGCCTCTATTTTATACTGAACTCTACTGACACTCTTGAGTAAGCTAACATATTTGCAAGCTGATGGAAAATGCATCATGCATTTAACATTTTTTTAAATTATTCTACTGTTAGTCTACTTGTGTCAGTGTAATTTACAGTGAAATTATTTTAGTTGAAACCTGTTTGAGGCGTGATACTGTACTTTACTACACCAAGGCATTTAAGAAATTTTAAAAAGCCTTTACATTTTTGTAGCATTTCAGTTATCTTCCACTCAGTCATGATAGTCATTAGTTGTTGTGTATGTTATGTATAGGCCCAGGGCCATAGGACTTTAACATAGCTATAGAAATGCTTGGTATTCTTATTGTCAGTCTCTATTATAAGCAACAACTTTCTTCTTTATATCACAAAATACTAATGTGCAAAATGTCTAGGCATGGGCTCTGCTGCCAACAGCAAGTTACATTTACAACTAGTTTATGATAAACTTTCATTCAATGTGTATTGAGCACCCCCATTTATATCACTGCTGAATTCAGTTCAGTAACTTCCAAAGGAAGACAACAGTTCACTCCAGGCTGCATTAAACGGAATTTGGCCCCATAGCATGCACACTAAAAGCAAAATTCATCCCTGGCCACTGCTTAAGCCTTCAAAATAAGAGTGATTTTCACCCATAGAGAATTTCCATTACCTGACAAGTCCAATAGACTTGAAAGTCTGTCCACGTGGACAACAAAAGAGAGCCATAAGTCACTTATCACACTTTGCATAGAATAGCCAAACGCTCAGGAATCCTTAGAAGAAAATAAGTTTATTCAAGGATTAAAAACCTTTATATTTTTGTTCTGTTGGGCTATGTCATTTTTACATCAAAATATCCAAAACTTTCAAAAAAAGAAGAACAGGAGTACTTGTGGTACCTGAGAAACTAACAAATTTATTAGAGCATAAACTTTCGTGGACTACAGCCTACTTCTTCGGCTGTAGTCCACGAAAGCTTATGCTCTAATAAATTTGTTAGTCTCTCAGGTGCCACAAGTACTCCTGTTCTTCTTTTTGCGGATACAGACTAACACGGCTGCTACTCTGAAACCTGTCAAAACTTTCAAGTTTACCTGGTGGAAAAATACTACAAAACAACAAATCCTGTCCAAATGACTCCATGGACACTAGTGAAATGCAGTATTCTGCCTACATTGCTGATGACTCTTTCAGCATCTGGCAAAGTAAGCTTTAAAACTAGAGTTTCTGACAGAGCCAGAAGGTATGTGACAAATAAGAGCAAGCAGGCAAATCACTTGCCACCAGCACAAGCTGTTTCTCTACATAATGCTAAGGGTGCAGTTGTGACTTTTTCAGAAATAAGTTATGAATAAATCACATTTCCCATGTTTACCATGGAAAAATGGCATCTATATTACTTCAACCCTGCCTGGCATATTTGTGAATAAGTATGGAGATGAGTGCCTGATGTACAGCAGAGTGAGTTAGACTTATATATGCACATTTTGTTGTTCTGTTGTAGCACATTCAGAGGCATTGGTGATGTACTTTCAGTTATAGAAGCATTTTATTTAAAAAAAGCTGGTCATCATGGTTATATATGAACAAGCAAGTTCTCTTAGCTAAAGAGCTCCTCCTGCTGAAAGTCAAACTAGGGAATTTGGTTTAGTGCTATGTGAAATGAACCATATACAAACAGAATGTCTTAATGGATGCTCTCTCCTCACCCTACCCCAATACTGTTCCTGGCTCCATTGTGCCTGGTTTTCAATGACATACTTTGTTTTCAAATGGAAGGGGTGAAAGCCAGGGACAATGGTGAAAGGGAAGGCAGTTAGAAAAGGAGAGAGGAGAATAGGGGTCTAACTGGAAGAGTGGGGGGTGGGGGGAGAAGAGAGTTGGAGACCTGGATGAATGGGTTTATTTTGGGTCCTACCGCTGGAAAATAAAAGAAGACCTGTGGAAACTAAAGACTAAATATTTAAAGAAGAAAACATGTGGATAAAGGGCCCAATCAGTATAGGGGGAAAAGAAAACAGTTAAACAATTGAAGCCAAATTGAAATGAATATGAGTGTGACTGTGCTGTCAGTTGAATGGATCAGGAAGCGCCAAGGTTCATTGAACTGATGGCTTAGAGACTTTCAAAGGGGGACACACACACAAAACCCATCATGATACATTTTCATTTGAACCCAAAGAAACCGAGACCAATGTTACAGATGTTAGAGATGTCTGAATTGGGGCTGGATTACCTCACAGGTATTATAGGCTCATGTCTAGGGCCTTGGCATCATGTGATTACATCAGAATCTGAGCTTTAAAATTAAAGTATCTAGCCTTCATGGTTGTGAAGAAAGCTTTGAACTGTGAAATGAGCATTACCAATGCAGCAGTGTCTGCCAGAGGCCCCCAAAACCATGGCTCTGACTGATGCGAACTGCTGCCCCATTCATCTCAATGGAGTATTAGATACCAAGGCCCACAGTCCAGGGGAGCCCCGCAGTGCCAACTCCACAACACCTGAGGGCTGTGTGTCACAGGAAAAGAATATGCAGCTGGCCTAGCCCACTTGCACAGATGTGTTACTCTCTTCCTGATGCTGGGGGCCATCCTGCTAACAGCCCAGCCTCTCTGTAGGAGAGAGGGGGGGTCCTGCTGCTGCCATTACTACTGGAAGGGAAGGGGGGCACTACCCTGCTCTTCGTATTTGGGTAGAGGCAGGGGCCACCCCAGCACCACCATGGATGCACAGCCATGGAGAGCCCTTGAACAGCCCTTCTCTGAGCTACTCCTTTCTGAGTGTGGAAGAAGAAATGGATAGAGGTTTGCCAAATAATCCAGGATTATTCAAGACAGATGCTCTTTGTACAAGGCTCTTTGGAATTGCTAGTTTGCATGAACAGAGCTGAGATGGTCATAGCTATAGAATTCAGATCCAGATTTCAAGCAGCCCAAATTTAGGGGTATTGAGCAGCAGGGTTTTCATTCAGGTCCTCCTCTAGAATAGAAAAGCTCTATCAAATACAAATAAGAAAACAAGAAAACAAAACTGCAATGACTCACAGCTTCCAACTTCCATTTCTCAGTGTGTGGCCACTGCAAAGGTAAAGCCAGCAACCAAGAAGAGGCTTGACTCTGAGAAACTTGGTCAGTCTTTTCATTGATATTTCCTCCTCATCTGCAACCCTCAGGAGTATCTTGTATTTTCATGTCTTTGATAAATACCCTATATCTTTCCTGGCTCCCAATCCTGTGCTCACCACTAGACAATGTGGCTCTAAAGGTCTCTTTTGTCGCATATTAAGTTAGTATTTGACCTTTTTGTTGAAGTGTTACAAATGTGTCCGGTAAGCTAGGAAAATGGTGAGCTGTTCTAGTAAAAGGGTTCTCAACCTTTTTCTTCCTGAGGTCCCTCAACATGCTATAAAAATTCCTCAGCCTGCCTGTACCACCCCTCTTTTTGTGCATATCCAGTAGCTTAAAGGTCAGGACCAGCATTAGGGATAGCAAGCAGGACAACTACCTCAGGGCCGCCCAGAGGATTCAGGGGGCCTGAGGTCTTGGGCAGCAGGGGGCCCCTGCCGCCGAATTGCCACCGAAGCCCGGTGCTTCGGCGGCGGGTCCCGGGGTGGAAGAATCCCCCGCCGCGGGTCTTCAGGGCACTTCGGCGGCAGGTCCCAGAGCGGAAGAAGCTCCTGGGGCCTGGGCCCCACGAGATTTTTCCAGGGCCCCCGGAGCAAGTGAAGGACCCCGCTCCAGGGGCCCCATAAAACTCTTGTGGGGGACCCTGCGGAGCCTGGGGCAAATTGCCCCACTTGCCCCCCCCCTCTGGGTGGTCCTGAACTACCTGGGGCCCCACCCCAGAGGGGGCCCCTCAAGGCTTTGTTGCTCAGTCTGTGGGTTTAGCCATGCACAGCAAGGCTCGGGCTTTGGCTTTCTGCCCTGGGCCCCAGCAAGTCTAACGCCAGCCCTGCTCTCTAGTTCATTTTGGTGGACCCCCTGAAACCTGCTTGCAGCCCCCAAGGGGGACCCGGGCCCCTAGCTGAGAACCACTGTTCTAACGGACTTAGCAAAGTGAGCACATGCTGTTTTTTTGTAATTGCTTTAGTCAAAGTAGTTAACTTTGTTGACAAGGTAAAGCACTCATTTTAGTATTGCAGAACTGCATATTTTCCTTGTTTGCCGGTCTTAGTAAAGTAAAATTGCAAAAACTAGTTTGTACATGAAATTAAAAACAAATCCTACCCTTTTGCAATATTATTGTCCCTTGAATTTTTCATTCTGATTGTATTTGTTTTAATCTGTGTGTACTTTTATTTTTCAGAACAAAGAAATGCTGTTTAACTAGCCCCAGTAATCTTTTCAATCAATCATGGTAGGACAATTGTAATCAAGTCATTCTCTAAGGAAAAGAGACACTGGGATTGACTCTTCTCTTACTTATGCTGATGTAAATCAGGATTCAGTAGAGATACAGCAGTTTAAATCTGACCTGAGGGGTGACTCAGGCCCATGGAATCTTTCATTACAGTGACTTCTTAAAAAGACATCACACTATTGTAGCCTGTTAGCAGCATTTAAATTTCTGACTGACATAATTAGGAGGCTGAGGGGAAACAGCAGTTTCCCATTCTTTCTGTCACCTAAAGCCTCAGTCCCTCTTTGGTAAAATACTGTGTGCGATGTGAAGCTGTTTGAGAACTGAGGTTAGTATATCAAAGCCAAAGCAAAGGGCCTAGCACCATGAGCACTGTAAAAATAAATAGATAAAATACCACCAATAAAAGAAAACAAAGCACTGATCCGTCACTTCGTAATAGCTGAGAGATCTTTGAGGCAGGGATCATGTTTTCATGTGTGTTTCTACAGTGCCTTGCCTGCCTGGGGCCAATTGTGTTTTAAAGGTAGAATAGCAGCCAGACAGCATACCAGGCTAGTGACCATAGGGTTACCATATTTCAACACTGAAAAAAAGAGGACATTCCACGGGGGCCCCGGCTCCGCCCCAACTCCACCCCCTTCCACCAAAGTCCCCGGCCCAACTCCACCCCCTCCCCTGAGCACCCCGCATTCCCCCTCCTCCCTCCCACCCCCCGGGCTCCGGCTGCTGCTGCGCTGGGGAAGTTGCTTCGGCCCCAGCGCGCGGTGGAGAGCGGCGGGAGCCAGGAAAGTTGGAGCCTGGGGAGGAGGCGGCTGCATGCTCGGATTCCGCCCACCACCTCTGTGCCCCGGCAGATCGCGGGAGTTGTAAGTTTTGCTGCAGCCACTCGCACCATGCCTCCCTATTTTCACAGACATGTTCGGCTTTTTGGAAATTCCTCCCGGAGGGGGATTTGAGGACCAAAAAGCCGGACATGTCCGGGAAAATCCGGACGTATGGTAACCCTAGGCTAGTGCAGCTGTACAGGGGAGTAATACTGCCCAGGTACCTACATAGCGGCATTAGTGTTCCCGCCCACCATGGCTCAAGTATGAGGGGGAGAACATGGGGGTGTGTGCCCACTACGCTCTCCCAGACAAGTGGGCAGGAAAAGGGCAAAACAAAGGCAGGAAGTGGGTGGAGCCTTGGCTCTGCACAAGTCTCAAAGGTGTTGGCCAGCAGAACTGAACAGGAAAGTAAGTTAACACTCCTGTACAGGATGTAAGTTACTTTCCCATTGGAGCAAGGTGAAATCCTGGCTCCTATTGAAAGTAATGGCAAAACGTCCATTGATTTCTCTGATCCACTGTTCTTGGATAGGGCTCCCCCTGGTGCAATACACCCCCTCTTGCCCCTGGGACAGTGTCAGTAAGACATGCCATTGAGGAGGGGTTGGTGCAAAGTCTTCCTGCCTCAAGAGGAGCTCTGGGAGAGATTAGGTCTCTTAGAAAAATATGTAGTTAAATATTAAATAAGAAAAGCGGCATTAGAGAATACTACATATGTGCAATGTGGCAGTTTACATTTGTAAGAATCTTAGCTTTCACCCTTCCAGTTTTTAATTGTACAGTTAAGGTTGCAATACACATCAGCTTAATTGTTTGCATTTAATATACAGATATTAAACTGATCAAAAAAACTTTTACATCAAAACAGATGTGTTTTGGTTTGAGTTGGTTCTTATTTAATCCAAGCATGTTTACCCACCCCTTTTAGTAAATTGGTAAACTGCAAATCTGAGTACTGGTTTCTTTTGGAATTTCTTAGCTACATCAAGGCCCTTGTTCATTTACAGCTGGGCTAAGATTGGATGACGAATAGGTGGAATATCTATTAGTGTTCCTAACTAGAACAGCAAAGGCCAGATCTTTAAAGATATTTAGGTGAATACCAAGATGAATATAGGTGCTTTTGAAAAATTCCTCTAGCTGCTTAACTGTATTTGAACATTTTGGACACTTCCCCATTCTGCATCCCAAGTCCCTTATGAATTTCTTTACAATTGATATACTCCATCCTTTGCAATCCATGACAGTTGGCATGAGGCCCCTCTGGCTTTTCCTGAATTTCTTTTAGCACAACATATATTATTTCTTGCTGTTCTGATGTTTTGCTTTACTTTCAAATTCTTCATTGATTTCAGTTAGTCTCACTTAAATTAGAACAGAACAATGAGGATAGAACAAGTTATTCTCAGGGTATTTTTTACCCAAAATAAACTTTGTTTATTAGGTGGATCTTCCCCCAGGTCCTGCCAGCTTCTATGCATGTCACACAGTCTATGGATGTTTAATAGGTGAACTATCTAGGGACAGTCTCCTTGCTATTTAATTGCGTCACATCTCTAAGTGCAAGGAAGAGTAGCAAGGCACTCAAATCATGCTAGATAGACTGCAGATATTTGATTAAAGCAATTTGATCATTTTTGTGTAACAATAAGAGCATAAAAATAAGGGGAGAATACAGTGTTTTACAACTACTGGGCCAAATTCAGCAAAGCTTTTGCAACAAGAATACAAATTTCACTTCTCTCTACCAGAAAAAACTCCTTGCACTCCACAGCTTTAACTTCTTTTGTTCCCCCTCAGCCCTCCAGTCCTACCCCATAACTGAGATTATGTCCTCTCTGTGTCTCTGCAAACTGACAGTGTTGTCGTTTGAGACCTGTTCCAAGGGTCTGCACCAGCATGTGCTGGATAGTCCATTATGGGAACTGAAGACATCTTTATTATTTTGGAAAGAAAACCATCCAAAGACACACTGACATCACCTCTGTTCTTTAAGGTAAACATTCCTGAAGAGTTTTAGTATGCAGACTTTAATACAAGTTTCACAGATAGAAACACCCTTTAATCCACCCCTTAGCCTGTGGACCCTCACTTCTAGTAGGTGTACCCAAATCTACAGAATTATTGGACGTCATGGCAGTACGATTACTCATCTTTTCTTTAAATTTAATAGTGGCTGCAATTCCTTGCTTCTGCAATGCAATGTTCAGCATTATTGTACAATGTTGTATATGTGGGTGGTAACGCACTGCAGTAGGGATACAGTCATTTAAATCCAGCCATTGATTTGTGTCTGCCTTTAGGAGTTTGTTTTCACCATGGGTAAAATTCACCTCTCTTCAGAATTAGGTACTGCCTAGCCCTTTTGCTAAATCCCACTTAGGCCTCAAAACAGGGCATACGTGAGACAGGAGTAAATTTCACTATGTAACAGTAACATTTGCAATTAAGGCTGGCTGGAAAGCAAGAATTGCATTTTGTGAAAGCTTGAGATTTTGGCATTTGGTTTTGTTCCACAATGGAACAATACCAAGACTTAAAAAAAAGAAAAAAAAAGTGACCCACCACTGAGTAGTCAATAGCCTGGCAGTTAGAATTCACACCTGTAATGTAGAAAAGGTAGATTAAGTCCCTTAATGTGGGCTGGGGACTTGAACTAGGGTCTCCCAGAATCCAGGTGAATGCCCTAACCATTGAGCTATTGACTATTCTGGGGGTGGGGTCTCTGTTTGGTTTTGACCTGAAATTCTATCCTGGACCTGAGAAACTGTCCTTACTAATGTTTCATCAAAGCTGATGTTTTGGCAAAACTTTTGGTTTTGATAAATCTGTATTTTCCAATGAAAATTTTTGTCAAAAAAATTCCCTGACCAGCTCTATTTACAACTCATTCTATAGAGCAGGGGCCAGCAACCTTTCAGAAGTGCTGTGCCGAGTCTTCATTTATTCACTCTAATTTAAGGTTTCACGTGCCAGTAATACATTTTAATGTTTTTAGAAGTTCTCTTTCTATACGTCTATAATATATAACTAAACTATTGTTGTATGTAAAGTAAATAAGGTTTTTAAAATGTTTAAGCTTCATTTAAAATTAAATTAAAATGTAGAGCCCCCGGGACTGGTGGCCAGGACCTGGGCAGTGTGAGTGCCACTCAAAATCAGCTCGCGTGCTGCCTTCGGCACATGTGCCGTAGGTTGCCTACCCCTGCTATAGAGTCACTAATATGAAATTCCTATACCTTCATATACCCTCTACAATTGTCAAACATCCAATAACTGAAAAATACTTAACTTCTGTTCAACATATGGACTTTTTGTGCCCTATTCTGTAGCATCGGGAGTTTATTGCTTTGATCTGATCAAGAAATACAAATGTTAGGACTTAAAATATTGACTATATGTTCATTGTATAATTATATAGTGACAAATCTAATTTTCCTGGTTTAATTAGCTTAGTGTTATCATATCCAGCAAATAAAAAAAGAGGACCCTCCACGGGCCCTGGCCCCGCCCATTTTCCCCCACCCCAGCCCCGCCCCTCCCTGCCCTAACTCCGCCCCCTCCACCCTCCCTCTCCCAGCCACGGGGAAAGGGCTGCCCCAGCGCTACCAGCTTCATGGTTTGCTGGGCAGCCCCCAGACCCTGCGCCCCCGGCCGGCGCTTCCCCAGCGCAGCTGGAGCCCGGGAGGGGAAGCGCCCAGCCGGGGGCACAGGGTCTGGAGGCTGCCCGGCAAACCGTGAAGCCGGTAGCGCTTGGACTTCGGGCAGCCCCCTTGCCTCCGGACCCTGCGCCCCCAGCCGGGCACTTCCTCTCCCAGGCTCCGGCGGCGCAGGGTCCGGAGGCATGGGGGCTGCCTGAAGCCGGTAGCGCTCGGGCAGCCCAGCTCTTAAACAGAGCCGAAGAGTCAGGGGAGGAGCAGAGCCGCCATTTTCCCGGACATGTTCGGCTTTTTGGCAATTCCCCCCGGACGGGGGTTTGAGTGCCGAAAAAGCCGGACATGTCCGGGAAAAAGAGGACGTATGGTAACCCTAAATTAGCTTGAAGAAAAGCAATATATATTTGTAGATGTCTGATGCTTTTTACAGGCTTTTTTTCAATGTTTTCATAATTGAATAATTATAGTTTCCAATTCTCTTAAGAGACTTACTGGAGCAAATTTTGGAAGAGAAAAGAATATTTATACTCTGCAAAAACAAATGGACTTTGCCAATGTTTTTCTGAATTCCCATAGAATGACATTCATTTTCCTGGACAAAACCCAAGTAGTTGAACTAAGATTAAAAAAAAAAATAAGCTGGCATTTTCAAAGGAACTTAAGAATTTCAGTGGGAGTTGCCCAACAATCTTAGACTCCTTTGAAAATCCCAGCTCAGGAGCCAAGCATTAGTATCCTAAAATCATATTTAAGCACTCAAATATACAACTTGATTTCTTTTATTTTTTGGGGGAAAAACACTGAACAGCAAATAACTCTTACTGGAGCCAAAAGGAGCTACAAGGTGCTCATTTTTTGAAAATCAGGCCATTTATTTAGGTGCTTCAATATGTACTTACGGACAGAAATTTAGCACTCATTCTTTAAAAATCTTGTGAAAGAATGGAATAAGGATAAACGTGTTCTTTGAGCAGGCCATGAAGTTTAATGGGCAGATGCCATAAAATTTGCAGATGACACTAAACTGGGAGGGGCTGCAAGAATTTTGGAGGATAGGATTAGAATTCAAGACAACCTTGACAAATTGGAGAATTGGTCTGAAATCAACAAGATGAAATTCCATAAAGACAATGCAAAGTACTACACTTAGGGGAAAAAAACGAAGTGCTCAACTACAAAATGGGAACAGGCTTAGGTGCTAGTACTGCTGAAAAGGATTTGGGGGATTAAAGTGGATCACAAATTGAATGAGAGTCAATGTGATGCAGTTGTGAAATAGGCTAATATCATTCTGGCATGTGTTAACAGGGGTGTTGTAAGTCAGTCATGGGAGGCAGTTGTCCTGCTTTACTTGGCAATGGTGAAGCCTCAGCTGTGTTCAGTTCTGTGCACCACACTTTAGGAAAGGTGTGGACAAATTAGAAAAAAAAAGTGAAGAAGAGAGCAACAAAAAATGATAAAAGGTTTAGAGAAGCTGACCTATGAGTAAAATTTTTAAAAACTTGTTTAGTCTTGAGAAAAGATGGCCGAGTGGGAATCTGACAGTCTTCAAATATGTTAAGAGCTGCTATAAAGATCATTTGTTCTCCATGTCCATTGAAGGTAGGACTATCTGTCTGCAGCAAGGGAGATTAGATTAGATATTAAGAAAAACTTTAACAATAGGAGCGGTTAAGCTCTACAATAGGCTTCCCAGGGAGGTTGTGCAATCCTCATCATTGGAGGTTTTTAAGCACAGGTCAGACAAACCCCTGTCAGGGATGGTCTAGGTATACTTGGTCCTGCCTCAGCACAGGGGCTGGACTAGATGACCTCAAGGTCATTTCCAGCCCTACATGTCTATAACAAGGCATCTGACTCATTCTGCAGATAGGGCCATTCTGTGTTTTTACGCTAGTCCATAGGGTGACCAGATAGCAAGTGTGAAAAATCAGGATGGGAGTGGAGGTTAACAGGAGCCTATATAAGAAAAAGCCCCAAATATCAGGACTGTCCCTATAAAATTGGGACATCTGGTCACCCTACTGGCCCATGGCCCATGTAAATTAAGTAGGGTAGTCAACCTATGTTGTAAACAGAGGCAACACATGAGGGCACACACAGGGTCACATGCCCCTGAGATTTCTGCCGGGCCCTGCTTGATCACACGGTGCAGTTGGGCCCCCTCCCTGTCAGGGGCGCTCTAGCTTTTTTGCCACCCCAAGCATATCATGCAGGCTGCCTTTGGCAGCATGCCTGCGGGAGGTCCACCGGTCCCGCGGCTTCGCCGTACCCACCGTTGAATTGCCGCCGAATCCACGGGACCGGCAGACCTCCCGCAGGCAAGCCGCTGAAGGCTGCCTGACTGCCGCCCTCGCAGGGACCGGCAGGCTGCCCCCCGCAGCTTGCCACCCCAGGCACGCACTTGGAGCGCTGGTGCCTGGAGCCACTGCTGCTCCCTGTGCAACAGCTGCCAGAGCCTGCGAGCTGCACCCAGTGTGGAGAGACAGGAGCAACAACTGGCAGCTGCAGGGAGGGGCCAGACTCGAGCTGTTCTAGGTGTGGCCAGACCTTTAAATTGGGCCCCCCACTCCGCTATCGGTAGGTATGGGTCATCTCTGAGAAACATGCAATTACACAAGCAAGGCAGGCTTAGGATCAAACATTTCTTAGTTCTTGCAATTATTCCTTTTGGGCCTTGGCCTGCTCACTCAACTTTTCTCCCTCAGTTTCCCCATCTGCCAGATAGAGATGATGATAATGCCTCCCTACTTCATAGGGCTGTTGTGAGGATTAGGTTAAGGGTCAATGTGCTTTAGACATTACAAGCATTTTATAAAAAGTGAATTCATAGTAATAGGTAAAATTAGGCACTGCATATATCACATGGAACTGCACATTTTGCACACATTGCCTTGGCACACTTGTTAAAATACTGAGCCAAGTGTATCTGTGCAAGATATAACACTATGACAATCTATGGCCCCATTATCCACCGTAACCCTGTAAAATCAGAATGCACATTGGTGTTTTTTCTAAACCTGATAGTACTAAATTGGCACCTGATACAAGTTCAGTTCCAGCCCAGGTTGTTTCAGTCTTTAGAAGGTTAAACAACTATGTAGAAGAAATCTATATGTAATAAAAGCCCTGCCATATAAGGCAATTGGTTCTATGTACTGAAAGCCATCACAGAGGGATACTATTATCAGAAGCAAAATTAACACTGGTGTAGTTTCAGATATTCAATGATAGGCTGAACTCAGCTGCATTTGTTAAGGCAATGAAAGGAAAAAAAGACTAATCACCTTATAAATAAACCAGCTTATGGGTATATAATGAGTGTTCCTTATTAAAAATTCATTACTTTCCATATTAAATTAAACAGCTTTTAATAACAAAAGGGTTTTCTTCTTACCTTTACCTAAGTGAGATAAGAGAACTTAAGTGAGTTTAGACCTGTGAAAATCTGGGAAACAGATCTGGCAGGTAAACAAGCATATTTAAAAAAAAAAAAAAAAAAAAAAAAAAACTCCAGTCACCACAAACGCAGCAAAGATCTCAGCTTAGCAGAACTCAAAATTGAATACAAGTTGGGGTGGGGGGTAGGGGAAGGTAGAAAGAGCTTGTAGCGGGGTGGTTATTCTGCTCCTGCCCTGAAGGGCTTAAAACAGCCCTGGGAGAGGGCTGTGGCAGGGGAAAGGCTGGGCTGATTGAGAAAGAAGCCACAACTGTAGCCAGTGCAATCAGGGCCCAGCTGGCCCTTATAAGAGGGCAGTGGCCCAGAAGCAGAGACTCTGTCTCTAGCTTCTGAGGGAGAAGGACCCGGTTGCCTAGGAAGCTGAGAAGGGTATCTAGGGTGCAGCAGTGCTGGGGAAGGGTAGAGGGAGCTGGGGAGCTCCAGCCTAGCAAAGCCGCAGGCTGAGCTAAGGGCCCACAAAAGGGTACTCGGGTTGCAGAGGGGCAGCCCAGATGTAGGCAGAGGCCGCTGGTCCAACCCCCATTGCTGATGACGAGTGGTTTACAAACTGCAGTCTGCCCCAGGGAACAGAGGCTAGATAATGACTGGCAGTAGCCACTGAGGCGAGGTGGGGATATGGGGTTGGGGTTTCCCTGGGAAGGGAGACCCAGAGTGAGGGGGTACTGCAGTGGGCAGAACCCCTGGGCAGAGGGCAGGAGGGACACAGGGCCAGCAGCAGGTGAGACTCGGGCCTGCAGAGGGTGCTCTGGGCTGAAAGGAGCTAATTCCCAAGATGGCCAGCAGGCGGTGCCGTGCCAGTGAGTCGTCGCCCCACTACAGAGCTATTTAAAACCATCTCCAGATCCTCAATGGGAGGAGCAGTGTTCTCCCCTTCCAAACCAATGGTCCAAAAAGTCCTTATTCAGCCCTTCAGAATGACAAATTTGCCACTGTGTATAGAGCCAATACAAAGCCTATGCATGACTTGAGCCCTATTTTGAGAATTGCATAGGCCTTGTGCCAGCCCTCTGCAGAGGGTTTCACCTGATATGAATAAGGCCTGTGTAAAAGCTTCAAGATTTGGTCCAATGTCCTTTCCCTAGCTCTCCAATTTGTCAAAGTCATTTTGAATTCTAATTGTGTCCTCCAAAGTGCTTGCAACCCCTCCCAGGTTGGTATCATCTGCAGATTTTATGAGCACACTCTTCACTCCCTTATCCAAGTCATTAAGGGAAATATTGACTGGTTCCAGACATTAGGACTAACTCCTGCAGGACTCCAATTTGACAAGCCTGCCCAGTTCAACAATGAGCCACTGATGAAAGATTATACTCAGAGTAATATCACACCTTATAGTCCTCATCTAGAGGACATTTTATCTAGTCCTCATTTCCCTAGTTTTCTTATGAGAATGTGACCTAGGACCATATCAAAAACCATACTAAAAATGCCTAGAGCTGGTCTTGGTAAGGTTTGTAAATGCTCTAAGCCAACAATTTTTATTGTGTACGTACAGCTGGAAATGGATGTTGTACATATAATATTGGAATCCTGGTGCAAACTATTTACAGTAATGCTGTTGGGAGGCATGGCTGGACCATATATTGAGCCAAATTTTAACCTAGTTAGAAAAACCTACAGGTGAGAGTATATGATGCACAGAAGTTAGTGCCCATCTAGCTAAAGTTAGAAGCCCTGACCCTAGTTGAACACTTTGCATTTTTCCAAGGGCACAAAACAGCCCTACATCTGGCATTCTGGTGCCTAGTGGAATTTTCCTGCACAGTGGAATCCTTGGGTGTAGTAGAGGCTCCCTACATCACTCCCTACAAATGGCACAAGAGGGGTGCTGGGGGGAAAAGAGGAGTGGCTAGGACATTACTACACCTCAGCAATCCCTGGGTGCTACAACAGCCCTTTGGCCTGTTGACAGTCAGCAAATGATAGAGAAGTCCTTAAAGCAGCCTTTAACCTTCCCCAGAGGAGTGGACTAGGATAAGGGAGGGGGACCCCTGTCCTGAATTGTGCCAAGCACTCATCCTTAGTCAGGGCCTCAATCCTGGAGCCAATGGCTTCACCAAGGGCACTAGCTTTCCTTCAAACCAACCCTGCTTTTATACTTCATTTAAAAAAAAATGAAAGTCTAGTTTTCCCCTCATGAGAAAGGCAGAGCTATAAACTACAGCAACCTGTCAATGATTAAATCAGAAATGAAAGAGCATTTTCTTCATAGATAGTAAGTGTAACCCTTCTGCCAGGCCAAGTTGATAGCAGCAAGGGCCGAGTTCAGTACATAGGGGTCCCTTCCCAACAGCGTGGCACAGAACCAGCTCGAGCCCCCACCCAGTGACCTGGGAAAATCTTACACAAACCCCTAGGCGCCTCGAAGAGGCTCTCGCAAGCACAGAGCCTCGGTGTAGCAGAAAATGTTTAATAACATGAGGTAAACGACATAGCATTAAATTGGGAAAACACCACAACTAGAGTTCATAGACCAAATCATGAGCGAAGACCCACCCCAGCAAATTGGGCCGTGTCCTCTCCCGTTGGTTCTTGAAACCAGCGACCCAAGAATCACCAAAGTCCCAAAAGTCCACCGATCCCAAAGTCTCTTGGGTCCAGCAATCCAAGAATCACAAAAGTCCGACAACCCCCCAAAGTCTCTGTCCCTGATCAGTGCAGCCCCAGAGTTCAAAAGGGGGGGGGGGGTGAGCAGGGTGTTAAGGGGCACCTTACGTGATCCGAGGCCAACCCGGCTGCTTCTCCGTGGGGTTCCACCGCAGCCTTACCACGAACTGCTCCACTCCACCCGCAGTCCCACTCCTGCCATCCCACGAACTGCTCTGGCAGCTGCTCCGCTCCCCGACCTGTGAGCCGCGCCGCTCCGCTCCACTCCACTCCAGCCGTCCCTTGGGCTGCTCCCACAAGGCTCTGCTCTGCTAGCTGCTCCTCCAGCCTCTCCACTCGCCCCCGCTAAGCTAAGTTAGCTTAGCAATATAGCTTCAGGCTCCCCCACTAGTTAACACAGCCTCAGTGATCTCAGCTCTTAAATAGCTTTAGCTCTTTTGTGATTTCAGCTCGTAGTAGGGGAGCCCCAGTGCTGGTGCACTATTGGCCCAGAGTAAATTCAGCTCAGCAGTCTGTAACTAGACTCCTAAGGGAATCAAAGTTAGCTCTGACATTCAACAGTGGAGAGAGGAGGAGGTGCAATTGGTGTTTCAGGCCCACAAAAGGGACCCACACCACCAGGTACCAATACCTGCCCCCAACCTCTCTCAATTCACTGGGTTTTGTAACCCATGCCCCTTGACAAGCAAATGCTACTTAGGTAATGGTGAATGACTCACTCAGTCCTTCTGTCATACACCAGTTCCACTGGCCTTGATTCACAGAATCAGGGTAACAAAACTTTATTCTTCCTGCCCCAATAACAGAGAAACTGGGGATCCCACACCAGCCAAAGTAACCACTTTGAGTTGCTGTTGTTTCCTGCCAGGCGAGTGGGTGTGCCTATGCAAACAAGATCAGCCCCTGGAGTTCTTTTCCACACTCGCCATAATTCACCACCAGATGTCAGGGTAGAGCTCATCCTGACTCTGCTTACATAAGGAAAAGATAGAGGAGAGTGCAACCCTCTGCCCCCCGTAAAATCCATCTCTATAAATCTCAAGTCCAGGAAGAACAACAAGGAGTCTGGTGGCACCTGAAAGACTAACAGATTTATTTGGGCATAAGCTTTCGTGGGTAAAAACCTCACTTCTTGAGATGCATAGAGTGAAAGTTACAGATGCAGGCATTATATACTGACACATGGAGAGAAGGGAGTTACTTCGCAAGTGAAGAACCAGGGTTGACAGGGCCAATTCAATCAGGGTGGATGTAGTCCACTCCCAATAATAGATGAGGAGGTGTCAATTCCAGGAGAGAAAAAGCTGCTTCTGTAATGAGCCTATTCAAGCCCAGATTAATGGTGTTAAATTTGCAAATGAATTTTAGTTCTGCTGTTTCTCTTTGAAGTCTGTTTCTGAAGGTTTTTTGTTCAATGATAGTGACTTTTAAATCTGTAATAGAATGACCAGGGAGATTGAAGTGTTCACTTACTGGCTTTTGTATGTTACCATTCCTGATGTCCGATTTGTGTCCATTTATTCTTTTGCAGAGGGACTGTCTGGTTTGGCCAATGTACATGGGAGAGGGGCATTGCTGGCACATGATGGCATATATCACATTGGTAGATGTGCAGGTGAATGAGCCCTTGATGGTGTGGCTGATGTGGTTGGGTCCTCTGATGGTGTCGCCAGAGTAGATATGCGGACAGAGTAGGCAACAAGGTTTGCTACAGGGATTAGTTCCTGGGTTGGTGTTTCTGTGGTGTGGTGTGTAGTTGCTGGTGAGTATTTGCTTCAGGTTGGGGGGTTGTCTGTAAGCGAGGACTGGCCTGCCTCCCAAGGTCTGGGAGAGTGAGGGATAATTTTCCAGTATAGGTTGTAGATCGTGGATAATGCGCTGGAGAGGTTTTAGCTGGGGGCTGTATGTGATGGCCAGTGGTGTTCTGTTATTGTCCTTGTTGGGTCTGTCCTGTAGTAGGGGATTTCTGCATACCCATCTTGCTCTGTCAATCTGTTTCCTCACTTCCCCAGGTGGGTATTGTAGCTTTAAGAATGCTTGATAAAGATCTTGTAGGTGTTTGTCTCTGTCTGAGGAGTTGGAGCAAATTCAGTTGTATCTTAGGGCTTGGCTATAGACAATGGATCATGTGATGTGTCTTGGATGGAAGCTGGAGGCATGTAGGTACGTATAGCGGTCAGTAGGTTTCCGGTATAGGGTGGTGTTTATGTGACCATCACTTATTTGCACTTATTTGTAGTCCAGGAAGGATGTTAATAATCCTCAGCAATGTGACAAATGCCACCACCAGTTGAGTTTTTTTATGTCAAACTCTATCATCCCACTTACCTGCCCCACCCCCTTTTCATTTATTTATTTTTAAATGAAAGCAGTCTGGGACTAGCTCCCAGATGATCTAATGGAGGAGGCAGAACAGCGTATGGTGCAGAGGCAGACAGCCCAATTTTGATCTTGTTACACTAGTTTAAGTGAGAGACCCAAGAGGTATTGATCTAGTTCCATTAAGTATCTAAACCTTGAGGTGCTTAATCTATTCTGAATCAAACCTTTAGAAGTCTCTCATCACAAATGCCTGTTTGCCTCTGTAGTGTCACCAGTGAGACCCAATCTTAAACATTCTCAACTTCATTCACTATTTGTTTTAAAATGTTTCTTATGTCCATTTCCCAGTACTTAGTTCAGTGTAACACCACCTCTGCTTTCACACATTCACCCACTTCCGATCACTTTGACACTCCAAGTGAATGTCTTTCACAACGATGTAGGAAATCTTACTGCAAAATTCCTACTATTAAGGCATGGCCTGGTGTATATACTTTATAAAATATGAGCTATCGCAGTAGTTTAAAATTTTCAGACTCCTACTTCACTTCTGACAATTTCTTTCTAGAACTGGCTGTAAGTTGACATTCATATTCCACATTTTCACAGGATTTTTTAAAAATTATTTGGCCTTGTGTACCCTGCATCCGCCCCACATCCCCAAGTCCTTTTCTTGCTTTCATCAAACTGCATGTTCTTATTAAATATGTTAAAGTACCCATTTTCAAACACAAAGGCCACCTGGAAAATAAATTTATCTTCAACCAAAGTGGACCCATTGTTGCACACAAAAAAGTTAGCATCTCAGTGTCTTGCAGCAAAAATAGGTCAATGCTCTCAATGAAATATGAAACATTGATTTTCTGATAGTTTTATATTTCATAGTGAATACTTCGCACACACTCTTAACTGAAAATAAGAAAAAATATAAATCAATATAAAAGTTATATAACTTTTAAATCGGTAGATCTTAAAGTCCCAAATTTAGGACAGAACATATATCTGTGCCTAAATCCCACTCACTTCAATGGGACTTAAAGGAAAGCATGCTCTTACCAGGGCCAAAGAGCTTTACAAAAGGCAAAGCCTCCATTTTATAAATGGGGAAATGGAGGCACAGAGAGACAGTGACTTGCTAATGGTGGTACAGTGAGCCAGTGCAGAGCCAGGCATAGAACCCAATCACTGAGCAAAATGCTGTCTGACTAGTGTAAATATCAGGGCCGGCTCCAGGCACCAGCTTGCCAAGCTGGTGCTTGGGGTGACCACTCTAGACAGGGGTGGCAGGTCCAGCTATTCGGCGGCAATTCGGCGGACGGTCCCTCACTCCCGCTAGGAGCGAAGGACCTTCCACCGAATTGCCGCCACAGATCGCGATCGCGGCTTTTTTTTTTTTTTTTTTTTGTGGCTGCTTGGGGCGGCCAAAACCCTGGAGCCGGCCCTGGTAAATATACAAGGTACAGGTGCAGTGTGTCTCCTATAAACCTTAGAATTACAGATCTCAGAGGCTTGGCTCTGTTGTGTTATAAATGGAACCTTCAGTGGGTTTTGGTATTGGGAACCCCTATAGAAAATTTCTCTCTAATCTAAGACTAGAGCTGGCTCTTCTATTTTAGGTATGTTTTCTATATGGCATGGGACGGAGATAGAGAGGTCTTCATATTTTTGGCCTAATATCTTGTTAACTTTGTGGGAACCAGATCCATCCATCAGCAGGGTATATTTGCAGGATAACCTCTAATGGAATAAACTTAATTGAGAGAGAGTGCCACAACTGCATTTTTGGAAGCAAGACGTGACTATGAAGTGGCTGCAGCCCTACAGTCAGTTGCTTGTATAATTTAAAAAACTGCCAGCAGGTCAGGAACTGGGGTGCTCACCTGATCCTTTGCCTTTTAAAAAAAAAATGAAAATAAAAATAAAAAAAAAATCAGTGTCCTATAGATGAATGGAAACAGCAGGACAAAATGGAAAGTGGGGAATTATTGTTGAAGTAATAAAGCTAATAAGGGGAAGCCATTTTTCTTTTTAAATTTATACTTGAACCAACCAATTCAAATCAGAAATTATTTAAGGATGAAAGACCCATCTTTGGGGGAGCTAAAAGAAACTCTCTCAATGAAGAGAGAAAAGTGTAAGAATTGGTTAGTCAGTGCATTTGGGGACAAATGCATGGACAGTGCATCTCCAATAAAGTTAATGGATTTATACCAGGGATAAATTCTGCCCCATATTTTTAAAGTAGCCCCATTCAATTCCTGGAACTGTTTATCACATTTATGTGGCATTGTTTTATAGCCATTGGCTGTGTTGCCTCTTTATACAGCTTCAAGATCACATGGGCTTTCCTGGCTTTGCTTCTCTTTTCCTAGGCAGTCAATCTCTAAAAAAGACCACATTTCCCTGGCTGGCAAGTAAACAGTAGAACTGTGTAACAGCTTTAAATAAGAAAATATGCTCTCTTATTTCAAGTTTCTCACAGTTTTCTGACTGGTCTCAAGCAAAAGGAATCTCCAAGGAAAGTAAACATTTTGAAAAGCCATTTTCCTTTTATTGTGAGTACAGAAAAGTTATTTGCCATCCCTGTTTGATGTAAAATATCAGTTAAATGAATCTTTCATGCGGGCGGGGAGGAAGGGGAAGAGAAGAGGGGGAGGTCATTCAGATATTCATTTCTGCCTCCCTCAGTTCACCTTCTTTCTCCCAGCCTAACCAGTGCCCTCATCACCAATCCCACACAGCAAGGAGAAAGCGGTCTTCCCCATGCTTTCTGTTTCTCTAATGCAAGCAACATCTTCACAACACAAAAAGGCTGAGCTAGATTCTGGTGTCATTTACATTGCTGCACATTCACGGTGAATCCACTGAAGACAAAGAAGGTACTCAAATTTACACTGATGTGAATGAGATCAGAACCTAACCCAAACAAAATAATCATAGGCAAGAAGAGCTCAAGATAAAATTATGTTCTGAAAGTTTCCATATGGTTTCAGTAGCGCTATTGGCTTGTGTGTAGTTTCAGATGATTTTGTGGATCAATAGGATAGTTTTTGGTGGATATTTTGGACTATATGCTTCCTGATGCAGTCTTAGGAGATACATGGGAATCTGAACTATTTTGGTCCTATTTTTTCAGCTTGTGCATCAGTGTAAGCCTAAATGTTGAACCAAAAGTCAGCTTGCTAACTTGGGGGGGGAGGGGGAGGCACTAGAGTTTAAAGGCCTGATCCTGCAGAATCTTACTCGAGCAAGACTCCCATTGGGGAAGTTTGGATCCTAATTTTGTGGCTCAAGCCCATCTTTAAGGAACAGCCACACACACACACAAAGTTTGACCTGTCCATATTTGCAGGGCTTAATCGCGCACACATGCGCATGCCTTGGTAACAAAATCTCCCCACTTTAACACCAAGATCAATGAACTGTAGAGGATTAAAGCAGATTCTTTCCCAGGATAAATCAACTGTAGAATGTAAAGACCCTTTTACAAGATAAAAGAATAAACTCAACCACCTAACATTCATTTTCAAGCAGTAGACATTTAACAGTCTCAAAATTGTAATATCAGTTAATGCAGGATATGCACTTGACATTTTGAGATAAACACAGCTATCACTCTGCTTACCACAAAATAGGCAATAAATTCAGACCTATTAGATGTTTTTAGACACATTACTAAAAACATCTATTTTGTATTGGTTATTTCCACAATTCACTATAATGTTTCATTGCTCACTATAAAAGTTCCTCTCTCTCTTAGGCTGCAGAAACTAACTTTTTATCAAGTAATTATAAATTGTATTTTCCTTCAGCTGTGCAGATTCCTCATCTCAGCTCAGGGAGCTCAGTCCTTTCCTTATCTGTATGCACTAGAGTAAGTATGATTAGAGGGGAAAAGAAAACAATGGGAGAAGGGGAGGAAACAGCAAGGATTCCCATTGTGGGAGTTGGATCATGCCCTAAGGAAGCTTGGATTTTTAAATCAGAAACTATGGGCAGGTCTTCACTACGGGGGGGGGGCGGTCGATTTAAGATACGCAAATTCAGCTACGCGAATAGCATAGCTGAATTCGACGTATTGCAGCCGACTTACCCCGCTGTAGGGACAGCGGCAAAATCGACCTCTGCGGCTTCCCGTCGACGGCTCTTACTCCCACCTCCGCTGGTGGAGTAAGAGCATCGATTCGGGGATCGATTGTCGCGTCCCAACGGGACCCGATAAATCGATCCCCGAGAGGTCGATTTCTACCCGCCGATTCAGGCGGGTAGTGTAGACCTAGCCTATTGAAGTCTTCACTCATTTTTCTTCTAGGTTTTAGGCAGTTGTTACCCAGAGACCCATTGCCAGAGAAAAGTGTAGGAAAGAACCTCAGAATTTCACCCTTTTCCTCTGCCCTCCCCCCCCACCATGCCAATCCTGTCCCCATAGAAGTCCATGGGAGTTTTGCCATGAACTTCAGCAGGATAAGATCCCAAGATCTTGTCTACACAGAGTTCCCCTGATTTAACCTAACCAGTTTAGCAATCTGTTTAGTTAAATCCATGCAACTTGCACAGACACTCAAATCAGTTTTAGAGCACCTTGTATCCAGTTAGCTTAAATTTGTAAGGAATGGATGTACAGCGTAAGTCAATACAAGGAAATCTTAAAACCAGTTTAAGTGTCCAACAAGGGGGTTTAAGAAAAGAATGATTTAATTAAAAAAGTACAACTTGCATACAAGACAAGGCCTGAGTTTTGCTGTTTAGTTTAAACTGCAAACTAACTTTAATCAAGTAATCCAACAACATGAATGCTAATTAGCTAGGAGAACTAGATGGAAATGGCCCTATAGAAGAATGCAAGGGAGACATCTGTGATGGTAATGTCAGAGAGTTTTCTGTCCTCTGCGCAGGTCTATTTCTATACAAATCAGAGCCTTAGATTGTAAGATTGTACCCTCATGTTCTCCAAAAAGTTAATTTCACCCCTATGTAGAAGAGCAGCGTAAGGCCTTTTGTGGCATTTATAAGTCATAAGGTATAAATCTGGTGTAAATGGAGATTGTGTGGTACAAAGGGCTTTCAGAGAGATTTGCACTTGGAATTAATTTCACCCATGAAGACTGAAAACTGAACAATCTACATGTGGACAGGCGGCCCCAGGTGGCAGAAACAGTTCTGACTTAGCCCCGCCTCAGGGCCCAGGGTAAGGACAGATGACTGCCTGATACCTGCTGCTGCTCTTCAGTGTACAGGAAAGTTACCAAGGGACCCATGGGGGAATGGGGCTTGGATAGGTTTTGCACAGCATGTCCAAGCGCAGTATACGCAAGCACAAGCAGAAGGGGGAGCACTAAGCAGGCCAGTGGCATCTCATTGCGTTCCCCAGGAGCATGCCTGGTTGTGAGACACCTCAACACCACCTGCCTTTAGTGTAAAAAAAAAAGTCTTGTCTGTGCTTGCTGTGGATTAGCCCCTTGAAACACTAGCCTCCAGCAGCACAAGCACTGCCTTTCAGCTCCCGCAGGCCTCACTCTCTCTGCGTAGATAGCAATCATCATACACCAATGCCTAAGTCCTCAGAGTGTCCCTGCTGTGTTCAGCCCCTTATCCTCTGAACACTCTCAGAATTACCAGGCCTGATGTTCCCAAAGGAACAGAACCCACCAGCTTCTAAGATTCAACTCAAGACCAGCACTTTGCATAACACCACAGCACTTAGATATAGTTATAGTGAAAACAAGAATAAAGTTTATCAAAAATTAGAGATTCAGGTGATATCAACTAAGAATATTGGAAATAAATGGTTACATATAAAACAAAATCAGACAACACTCAACTAACGGGTTAAAACTTTTCACCCCAAGTTCTATCCAGCATTTTCATCCAAGCCTGCTTGAGATCTCACTTTCATGAAACAAATTTACTGTCCATTTACTTTCTAGGTGAAATATAGTAAGGTATCTTCTTTGTTCCCCAAATATAGCGAAGCAAACCTGTGATATGTACCTCAAGATATCCTTCCGCCCCCATTTTCTCTTCCTGTTATTTTTTCTTTGAAGTTCTCACAATACCTCATTTACATTCAGTTTAGACTGGTGATAGGAGACCCCTTGTCAAACATACAATACTTAGTTTACCTATAAACAGCCAGTTAGATAAACATTTGTCTGACAGCAAAGTTTTTTCCCCCCCTCTTTGCTGATGACGAGTCCCAAGAAAGACTAAAAACATAATGTTCATGGTATAAATGTAACTCCTCAAGCAACAACCGAACATGCATTTCATAATGGTATCAGTGACCAGTGTGACTTTTGAGACCCCCAAATGACACTCTTTGGTTAACTAGAATGACATGCCAAACCCAAAAGAGATCCCTGTAACCCCTTTGCACCTCCTTGCCAGCTGGCATTAAGAGGTTCTTGGGTCACTCATGCTTACCCAGTGCTAGACTTTAGCTAGAGTCTCTCCCAGATGCAAATGGATTCCAGGCAGATTCCGGAGTGCCATAAGATGGTACAGGATCCTTACTGATTAATTTCAGTGAACAGTTAGATTGTTGATTTGATTTTTCACATTTTCTCTGGCTTGTGTTTGCAAAGTTGCACAGAATAATACTGTTGCCAAAAATCATATTAGCAAGTTTCCTTTCCTCCTTTGATCACTTTTCTATGGTTTTTCCATGTCCCAATTTAGCACATCACTTCTGATTGTGTTGACTAGAGAATGTGAGATGAAGGATAAAATTGATCTTGAGAAAGTCACAGAATTCATGACTTTCTGGGACCTCCATGGACTTCCACAGCTGCAGCGACTGGTGCACCCCTCTTCCCTCCCCGAGCAGCAGCACCCCCCCCCCCCCAGAGCAGCGGTGCCCCAGCCCTCGCCCCCCACCTCCCACTCCCAGAGCAGCTAAGATTTAGTCAGGGGTATTTTTCATAAAGTCACGGACAGGTCACAAGCCATGAATTTTTGTTTATTGCCCATGACCTGGCCATGACTTTTACAAAAAATACCCCTGACTAAACGTTAACCTTAAGCAGGATACCTGTTTAAGAACACATTATGTGAAATATGGAAACAGTCTCTTTATAATTTGGCCCATGAAGAACTGTAAAATGCACAGAGGCATGTTTCTTCCCTGGCTAGTCATGTAAGACATACCTCAGCCCATCAGCCCTACCTGAATGATGAGACACTAAGGGCCTGATTCTGACATTTACAATGAGTCGTACCTTATTCCTTGGTTAGTCCTACTGAGGTCAATGGGACTATACTCATGGAGTTAGGAACTACTCAACATGAATAAGCATTCAATATCAGGCCCTCCACTTTCACCCAAAAGGTTGCACCATTGGACCAGCAAGCAAGACAACACACTCACTACAACATTAACAGGTCACAATAAATCCCTGTGTATTCAAAAAAAAGACAATTATCTCAATTGGACTCCACTTGTGAGATATACCTTTCAATCTGTTTCCCAGTTCCCTAGTGATAATATAATTAACCATAGCTCGGTCTGCACTGGTGCTGTGATATTAATAAGGCTAGCAACAGAAAGATTAAGCGTACTGTTTAAATCAGTGTTAACTGATAGGTTTCTAATTCCAAGTCTAGATTGGTAGCAGCATCTAGACTAGAGCACATAGTGGTCTATGGTAAATTTTTCTCTTAAGTTTCTGTCCCTCTCCCCCCACTCCAATTCTCAGGGACAGTTCAACATATCCAGACAAAAAGGAATAATATTCTCTTCCCTTTTAATGTCAAATACTATTTTTAAGAGAATTGGTAATGTGTGTTTCTTCAACAAGTGACTATCTAAAGTGAGGTACACACCTGCAATATATCCATTAAAAAGCATGCAATAAACAAATACAATAAAAGCTGCAAATTAGTGCACAAAAACAGTCAAATTTCATAATTCTATACATATGTCTATTTTAGACAGATGCTGCATTATGCATTCAGTAACAATTGGCTAGAATGTAGAGTGTCATACTCCTTGGAATCAACATTTTACTTACATGTTTTTCATAGTATTTTTCTTTTGTCCTAGTTTTGCCAAGGAAATTTAAGATCTGAATTTAGATGATCCCTTATGCAGAGTACATTTACTCTAGACAATGAACAACAAATGTATATGTAAGAGAGAGAGCACACGAACTGGCAGACAGATTTTAAAGGTACATATACTATGTAAATGAACTATAGATATGTTCGATCAAAGATATTTATAAATGGATATATTTGTATTTAGCTGTGACATTAAGTACATTTCCTACACCAGAAAAGTTCTGTATAGCTCAAAAGTTTGTCTCTTTCACCAACAGAATTGGTCCAGTAAAAGATATTACCACATCCACCAAGTCTCTCTAACATCCTGGGATCAACATGGCTACAACACTGCAAAGATATGTTCTTTAAGACATTATGTATAATGTACATATAATCTATTTATAGCCATTTTGTTGTCCTTCTTTGCTGCAAGAGTTTTATTGGGCCAGACCTCCCCTCATTTCAGCTGTTTCTTAGTAACTGTACTTGACTATGAAATAATCTGACAACGGGTATATGAAAGTACCTGTATATCATTCCTGTCCCAGCTTTGACAGTTTCATGTAAGGACACTCCATGCATATGCAAAAACTTCTCTAGTTGTTTCAGTTCTGCTGCTCCACTTAGCCTTCCAGCCCAGCATTTTGCTGGAAGGCAGACTTTAAGGGTGGCGCTTTGCCTTTTACCCCTCAATGGTGCTTCAATGGATTTCGGCACACTTGGCTTGTGGGGTGGGATTTCCGTGCAGGAAGGTCTGTACAAATGCATATTCCAAGATAAAAGCTGATCACAAGGATTCTCAAAGTCCAATGAAGCATTTGAGATTTAGATTCTTGGTAGTTTCTGCTTTTCTGGCTTCTCTATGTTCTTTTGGAATGCTAGTCTGTTGCCATTATATTTCTATTAGGAGATGCAGCTTTAACTTAGTTATGGTTGCCTAATAGAACCATGGGACTATAAAGTTTCCTCCCAGTCACTCCGTACCTTATATAGCCTAGCCAGAATCAGTGACCTTCCCCGCCCCCCCCAGTCAGTTGAAACCTCTCATGGTCAAGTACTCAAGAGGGACTGTATATTGCCACTGGGAGAAAAATGCCAACTGTTTCCCATGTCTTATATTTAGACAAAAAAAATATTTGTTCTGGATTCAATACAAGGCTGATAAATGCAAGTTCTCATGGGGTTTATTTAAGGCCTTGGGCAGGATACTTGAATGTTGTAATGTCCCTTAGTCAAATCATCAAGGCAATTTGGTTTCTCAGAGTACATTACATAAATCAGGTGTGTCGGGCTCTCAATTTCTTTTCCTATTATCAAAAGGTCCATTCAGGGTTCTTGACCATTATGAAAATGGCAGAACTGGGGAGGGGCCAAAGGGTCAGGAATGTCAGAAGCGGGAAGAGAAAAGTTCCTGTGAAAATGTGCACTATGAAATGTCAGCTTACCCCCAGCCAATTAGACCTGCTGCATATGGCACTGGGCATCCTGGACCCTCAGCGCGTGCAGCAGCAGGCAGTGCTCCCTCCCCTATCTCTGCAAGCACAGGGCTGGAAGATAGTTAAGGAGCAACCGCTCCAGTTTCTTGCCAGTTCTGCAGCTCCGGCTGCAGGACCCCCACACAATCCTGTCTGGTCTACTTAGAATGTAAGTTCTTTGGGGCAGTGACTTATTTTGTTTGAGCAGTGCCTACTGCAAAGGGGGCTGGATCATAAATGGGGTTTCTAGGCCTTTGTAACACAAATAACTAACTTCTTGGGATTTTTAGAAGCTAGTGTGCCTAAATCAAAAACTTTTCTATAATTGTAATCAATACAAATTCTCCATAAGATTGAAACACTTCTTTTTCTGGACACGGATAGAGGGTTAATTAACGTGCAACTGTGGCTGGGGGGCAGTCTAGGGTAGCACATGCCAGCTGAGAGTGGTCTTTTGCTGCTAGCCTGGTAGGAACTGGGAATGGTGCTGTAGCAGCATGCTCAGCAGCTGGGTGGCCTATTCACCAGCTGGCGGCTCTCTTGGGACTTATTTTGCCTGGAGCTTTGAATAGTACTGACAGGCTCCAGATGAGAATATTTGCATATGCGACTAAGTGCTTTGTCTGTTGGCATGTTGCTCTGCCTTTAGAGGAAGTAAACCAAGGGGTTGGCTGAGTGGTTTAAGCCTCAGATTTGATATGCCCAGATTCTTTGGAATCAGACTGAAATCCTGTCAGTATTAATTCAGCTCTTCATCCTTCTGAGGGAGAAGAGCAGAGTACCATGCAGTTTTTCTGTAGACTATGTAGATAGCAGGCTTTACAGGAGGGTCTGTAAAAACAAGGCCCCATGTGTTCTGTATGAACCCTAAAGATTCCATAGTGCTTCAACAAGATTAGGGGGGTTGTCCCTGCATTCTTAGCCAAAATTTCCCTTTCCCCTGCATTTTTGCGTAGCATACAATCAGGGCCGGCTCCAAGTTTTTTGCCGCCCCAAGCAAAAAAATTTCCTGTGCCCCCCTGGCCCCACCCCAACTCCACCCCCTGCCTCCTCCCCGGGCGTGCCACATTTCCCCTCCCACCCCTCCCTCCCAGGCTTGCCGCAAAACAGCTGATTCACACGGCAAGCCTTTGCCCCCCCTCCCAGAAGCGGAGTGGCTGCGCACTCGGGGGAGCAAGCGGCGGTGGAGCGGAGGTGAGCTGGGGGGGAGGGAGGGAGTGGTTCCTCTGCCCCTCCCCTCCAGGTTACTTCCTGCGGCCCTCCCCGCGCCCCCCACTGCCACAGCTCACCTCTGCTCAGGGCCGCCTCCCGGCTTTTTGCGCCCCAAGCAAAAAAAAAAAAAGGAGCCGGAGTGCTGCCCCTTGGAAAGTGCCGCTCCAAGCACGTGCTTGGAGCACTGGTGCCTAGAGCCGGCCCTGCATGCAATGCATCAATTGTCAGTCTTACTGCCTTCCTTCACCCTCTAGCCTAGACAGTGTTTCAGAGGAGGTATATACACACACACACACACGAGTTGCCTTTAAATCCCCCCATACACACTCCCCCCAAAAAAATCAACACTTGTCAAACGAATCAGCAGATAATTCTCTAGTCTTAAAACTAGAGAATTGTTGGTATTTCAGACCCCACTGTGTGCCAAAGATAGATAAATGTTAGCTTTTTAATGGTACCCACAGTGTGTAATTTGTAATGTGATTAAGATATTTTATATTTATAGAGCACCTGAATTATTTTATCAAGAGAATTAATAGAGATCCCAGATTAGCCACCCAAGCCAAACAAACAGCTCAATGAGCATGAATCAATATAATGCAAGAAGGAATACCTTTACTTTGTCATCTCACAGAATCCCAGTTCTGCAGCCCTTTGTTACCACTCGCTTTCAATCACTAGTACAGAGTATGATTAGATCATCAAAAGATTAATGTGCCATGGATTCAGCTAATCCTCAAATCCTTCAAAGCAGATAAACAGACTGATCTCAGAAGAGAACATATTTGAAAAGATTATAATTCAATGCCACAGAGGGTGATTTTTGCATGGAAATTTGGATGACTCCAATTATTCTGGCTCTGCAAACTGTGGGTGACCAAAGACCTAAGGAATTCGGATGACCTTGTCAGCACTAGTTGCTGTAATGGTTCATCAATGTCTTATATTCGGATTCAGTCAATTCTATGTTATCTTCTAAAAATAGTTTAGGACCTTATAAGATCTGCATATAAAAACTGGTTCAGATTCAAGTAACAGTAAGTTCTGTTTACTGCTCTCTGAACGGCACTAAAACACATGGAGCTTCAGGGAACAGGTTATTAACATTGGCATTGGAGATTGTTTCCAACAAGTTGCATCCATGTGCCAATCTGATCCTTTTGTACTCTCTGAAATTAGATTTCACAGCAGTTAAAATGATCATGATCTAGGGAAGTCACTGGCATGGTTTCTAAATATGTCATTTACCAATCTGCCTTATTTTTACTACCACTCAGATAACGTAAAAAATATACAAAATATTTTCATGGCAAGGCAGTGTAACAGCATAATGTAACTGGTTATCCTGGATAGAAATAGCAGAGACTTATCATGGAGCTGTATATTGGATAGCTTTCAGAGTTCAGTTTAAAGAAGAGGAGGCTGAAAATTTGGAAGTCCAGTTCATATCCAGTTTACAAACAAATTGCTTCTATAAAGAAGACACCTGGGTTAGAACCAAACCCCACATCCAGACACTACCAGACTTTGGGGGAAGGGAGGTTCAGAATCCAAAACCGGACCCAAATTAGAATTTTACCATTGGCATGTCTCTCTGCATTGACCAAATCAAAATGCTACATCGGAACGTCCCTGGGCGAGACAAACATGGTTCTACATCTGATCTTTCACTATCAGACCCTACCTCTACAAGGACTCAAACAAAACTCCTTGGTCTAAACCAGGGATCGGCAACCTTTGGCACATGGCTCGCTTGGGTAAGTGCCGTGGCAGGCCGGGCCAGTTTGTTTGCTTACCGCATCCATAGGTTTGGTTCACTGCTCCAGGGCAATGGGGGCTGCGGGAAGTGGCGCGGGCCGAGGGATGTGCTGGCCGCCGCTTCCCGCAGCCCCCATTGGCCTGGAGCAGCAAACCACAGCCAGTGGGACCTGCGATCGGCCAAACCTGCGGACATGGCAGGTAAACAAACCAGCCCGGTCCACCAGGGCGCTTACCCTGGCGGGCCGCAGGTTGCCGACCCCTGGTCTAAACCCACATTTTTGGTGGGCTGGAAATGCAAATACAAGTAATACATCTTGGCCTCAACTCAAGTGAGTGTTCCTTGCTTTGACTCACTGGGAATCACTAGCAATCAACGCCAATGTAGTTTAAATATTTTCAAGCTGCATTATACATTTTTAATACACAAGCATGCTCAATAGGTTGCCAAAAGAAAACACTTCCCTTGGTTTTCAACTCTTTCTGGCCCCAAATATCTCCATCTTCTGGGTTTTTTCACTATAGTGTAAAACTTATGATTTTGTCTACACACTTTCCTGCAGCTTAATTCTGATAAACTCACCCTTGCTCAGCCATGCCTCCCTTCATCCAAACATATCCTTAACACCTCAAAAAGATCTTCTGTTCCCTGGTTACCACATCCTGGAGGGCTTGATTGTATTTTCCTTAACATTGCATCCTGCATGCAGCTTTACTCCAGTGGTAAGTAAATATTACTACTGGTTCTTCATGAGTTTTAAAATATGAGACTATTGTATTTTTAGAAGTATATGTAAAGACTTTACTACATTAACATTAGCAACTCAAGAGCTACAAATAATTGCATCCTTCATAGTGTTCTGTTAACACAACATTCAGTGTTTAAACCAGATTGCCTACTTATGTGAAACTCATGGTCAAGCTACCTAATGTGTTTTTCACTCCACATTTATTTGACAACTAAATTTAGCCACCGGGATAACATTTTACTTATTGGATGTGGTCAGCTATTCATTTCTTAGCAATAGTGTATGCAAAACCTCTCATTTCTGTACTAACTTGCACACATTTTCCTTTTAGCTACTTTCTATTTTCAACCTTTTTTCCTCCCGATGAAATCTTACTGATTCTAGTGTCTGTGGAAAGATCTCACGTTCACGTCAGTCACTTTAGACACTTTGCTTTGAGATTTAGGATGATTTGGCTGGCAATGGGTTAGAAGCCTGGTTGTCTGCTAAACGTATTAGAGCTGGGCAGGGCAAAACACTGCAAAACACCACACACACCCGACACTCCAACAGTCATGGATTCAGAGATGGACTAGATAAAAATGCTTGTTAAATTCTTTCCTTCTGCCACCTACTGAAGTAAGTAGGGTTATCAAGTAAGATCCCACTCAATATGGATAGGGGTGGCAGAACCTAGCCTACTGATTGTATCATTTTCTGACAGCTGGGCTGAAACATTAATAACCAATTTATATAAAAGCCCTACCTAATTAAGACTCAGAGATTCAATATTAGAGACCCATAAAACTAAGCTGGGTCTTATTTGCACTGGTGAGGCCCCTTTACATTTAGAATTAATGAAAATCAGGCTCCCCTATGCTTTGAGATTTTACAAGGGCTTAGATTAGAAGCAATTTACTGAATAAATTGAAAATGTTCTCTTCTTTCCCAGAAGTGGTTTGCTTTCAAGCTGGCATTAATACACTCCCTCACAATTTAGGGAAAACTCACAACAAGGGTTTGCAATTGCTTTCATTCAATATTCTCAGGTCACCTCCATAATCCTTGCACATTCGCAGTATATTGTGCACTAAACTCAATTGAAATCGGTCACATTGACAAGCTAGCTGATGAGATACAAGTCTGAGGATTCAGCAACTTTGTGACATTCAAGTGAGTAATAATCAATTGCCTATAATTGTCACTTTTGTAGTTTGCATGTAACAGTACCCCCCTGGCACCAGCCCCACTGTAAAGTGGTTAGGAAATGGTCTAACAACCAAGCAGGTATAAAACACAGAACCTTATGGGTTTGTTTGTTGGTTTGTTTTTTTTTGGGAGGGGGGAGGGGATAGGGGTTGTGGGTGGAAACACTTATTTCAAATGTCTTTTGAAGAAGAATAAGTTTAGCTTTCTTACCTGTGAGGCATTCCGGTGGTGTACGCGATCGTATGCTCATATGATAAGTTACATATTTTCAGATACCAGTTCATCTCCAGTTCTCGCATGAGTGCCAGTCTCCAGCCCCTTTGCTGTGTCTGACCTGTGGTGTTGAGTCTATTGTCCTTGCTGCTTTCAGAGGAGCTCTTTGGGGCTTTTTCTCTACTCCCTAAAGAAAGGACAGAGTGTTTCCTTAACTTGGCTGTCTCATCAAGATTTTTACTTCCCACTGTCCCAGTGCGTGCTGCAAACATTTTTGTGTCTTGCCTGTCTGCAAAGGAACCACCTAGCACTAAGTCACTGTCTGCAAGTCATTTAAACTGATTTCAGCACGCACTTTCCTCCCTCTATAACCTTATCCTGGCCACAAAGCTGTAATTAGATATGTGTCTACAGGGCTTAGCCAGAAAGAATAGCTGTAACGTTTTCATAGGGAAAATCTGTAAACTTCCTACCTGTTGACATACTTGAACACACAAAGTAGTAGTATCCCAGGTTTCATAATAAACAAATACCACTGGTAAACACACTATCATTTTACAAGAACAATTTTGTTTTATGTGGATAACCTTTTATGTATAGTTACAACTAAAGCAAACGATTTCACCTGCATATGTTTCACTGAATTGCTTTTTCATCATGTGTATTTGAAATTGAGATCCAGCTGAAAACAACTTTAGCAATTTAGACCCCAACTATGCAAAGATTTAACATGTGCTTAACTTTATATAATGTGAATAGTCACACTGAAGTCAATGGGGAAAATTACAATGTGTAAAGTTAATTGCGTGTATAAGTTTTCACAAGATTGGGCTTTAATTTTACGATTACTCCCTTTTAAATAAAGAGAAATCCTACTGAATGAAATTACTGAAAAAAGTAATCAGTCCTCTGGTTCCCCGGCTTCTTTCATATTGTAGTAATTTTTTCACATTCCACAGAAGAATTCTGAAGATTGAGACAAATAATTTAATACCTCTGGACATGATGATAGAAGGTTATGCTTGTTAATGGTTATTCTGATATCCAGAGATTATCAACTGGGCCTTAGGGCAAGTAAAAATATTGTAAATAAAAAGAATGGATCCCAAAGCTGGATCAGTTTCCTTCTCACTGTTAGGATATAAAAGATGGTAGAGAGATTTGAATGCAGTCTGCTTATTGCACATATCAGCTATGAAAGTGACATTTGGAACCCATGAAAATATCCCTGGGAAAAAAAAACAAACATTTTGGACAAATCATCCAGTTGTTCATTGGGTTTGAAGGTTGAAAAGTCTCCAGCTCTAGCGCTAATCCCCACATTGGACCATATCATGTTATTCATTTTTAAGGCGAATACCTGAAGCTTTAACTGACAGAGGTTAACTACACTGGTAGCCAGACCAGTCTTGTATAGACTAGGGTTGCCACTAGTACAAACAGCTGATAAAATTGAATCAGCGGTAGTACCACTGGGAATTATTTGATAGAGTTCCCTAATGTGGACAGCCTGTCTTTGGGTCAGGATATTTCTTGGAAGTTTCAAGTTCGCTTAGATCCGGTTTCTGTAGAGGAGGCATTTAAAATTCTATTCACTGTCCCTGGACAGTCTTGACAAGAAGCAGATTATTTTTTCATCATGATCAAGTGAGTTTTCTATATGGGCTGATAAGCCTTCATGATACAGTTTTACAGTTACCACTGAGTAGTCCCCATCTTTCAGGTTTAATATTCTATAACCTGTTTGTAACTTTTGTAGTCTCCATTCATATATTGGGTCCCACAATCTTTTCTTACAAGATTAGGGCTTACTCAGGCAAGTAATTCATCTGCCTTGAAGAGGTCTACTTGCATGAGTGAGGATTCTTTGGGTGCATGTATATTTGGGGCTACTTTATGGGCCTTGTGACACAGACCTGCAATGATGTTGGTACAGAGCTTCTCTTCCCAGGGGAAGAACAAGGAGGCATTCTGGTCTGCTCTGCACTGCTTCTTAGGTTGCAGAGTGTCTCCTTCCATGCACACTAGTCCCTCTCTACAGGTTGTTTCTGGGGAAAAGGGCCATAATCCTACCCCTCCCCATCCACTATGGGGCACCCTGTGCCCTAACAGACCACACAGATAAGGCAGCTCCAGAGTGCCCTGAGTGAAGGAACATCACTTGTGCCTGGCCCTTATACGCTGAACTCTGGAGATCTGTCAGAGCTACCCGGGTACAGGAGGAATGCTGGGTGGGACTGTGCTTCCTGAAGCCCACTGATGAGGATGGGGACTGTGCCTTACTCCTCTGTGTGCTAGGTTACCTCTGAGTAAGGTAACCATAGATCCTGTTTTGTCCGTGGCAGTCCCTTTAAGCCCTGTCCTGGCTGTCCGTACTTTTTTGGCAAAAGGAGGCATTTGTCCCATTTGTTCTTGCCAACTTGATCAGTTGGCAAAAGCAAATAGGACAAATGCCCACTTTTGTCAAAAAATGGGGTGCAGAGGAACATGTGTGGGAGGGTGAGTGGTGATGCCAGCCCTATGCAAGGGGTGAGGGAAGACTGGGGTAGGGGTCAGGTATGGCTTGGGTGAGCAGCAACACCAGCCTCAGCCTGGTGCGGGGGCCAGGCCCACATGGGGAAGGGGGCTTGGGTTAGCCCCAAACAATGTCCCATTTTCCCTTTGGGAAACATGGTCAACCTCTCTCTCAGCTGGTGAAACAAGGGAGCAGCTTCAGGGTTTCCCTTCTTCTCTGCCCCCTTTGGGGTGGCTTGGGCATTATTCCTACTTAAAACTTGCTCCCCCCACCCCTATTTTTTGAGTGACAGCAAAGAGAAACAGAACTACACCTCTACCTCGATATAACGCTGTCCTCGGGAGCCAAAAAATCTTACCATGTTATAGGTAAAACCGCGTTATATTGAACTTGCTTTGATCCACCGGAGTGCGCAGCCCCGCCCCCCGGAGCACTGCTTTACCATGTTATATCAGAATTCGTGTTATATCGGGTCGCATTATATTGAGGTAGCAGTGTATAGTATACCCACCTACGCCTTCTGTCCCTCCCTCCCCCACAATTCCTTCACCAATTGTTTCTGAGGTTTGTTGTTCTACCTGTTATTTTATTTTTCTGGTATTTGCAAAACAAACAGTTTTCACACAAATAAAAAAACATTTGGAATTTTGTTTAATAAATCAGGTCCATTCCTTTATGGAAAGAGGAATGATGAAACTAATAAGTCTCCTGAAAATTAGAGAGAGATTCTATAAAAATTACTCTAAAACCCTCCCAAATGTAACAGAGAATGATCTCCTTTCTATAGAATTTTTAAACCATTTTTAAAAATATAAGAAAGTATTCTATCCCTATTATAGACTTTTACAGGATGTGTCATTAACTCCTACACCACTTCCCCACAAGGGTTAAGGCGAGAGCAAGAGCCCACTGAAATCAATGAGAGACTTTCCACTAACTTCCATGGGCTTTGGATCAGACCCCACATTTCTAAACTAAAGTATAAGTATACTCAAATTACAGATGTCCAGTTTCAAACCTTACAAACTTCTTTAGATTCCTTCATTGGAAAGCTGACTACTCACAGCTCGAACAAATTCTTGAGTATGTATTCAAAAGCAAGCTGGCATTTGGTTTCAGGTTTTCAGTTACATTAAACGGACACTACTTGTTCCTGAATGCAGTACAGACCTTAAAAAGGTAATGATCACACCAAAAATAAATGAAATAAATCAAAAGCACATGCTTGCAATTAGTTCCCCTCTAAACAGGGCATTGTTCGTTTTATAATAGACTTGTCAAAGTAGATGTTCCCTTAACTTGTCAGTTTAGCTAGGTAACATTATAGCACGTATAAATTGTCCAAGTGACAGTATCTTATTAGCCAGAGAAGGTAATTGACCTACCTCTGAAAAGTGAGCAGATAGCTGGATTGCTTTTCTGGAAGCAACATTATATTTAAATATTGATACCAGGACTCTGCCACTGTATTCAAACACATACTTTGGTTTATTATCAGACAACACAACAATGGTGGCCAAACTTTCAATATAATTTATGCTAGAACAAACAATGAGCCTGCACAAAGCTAATACTGCTCTCCTAGTCACCTGCTGCTGGCTAGTTTCCCAAAGGGATAAGTGGACCCTAAGGATGCTGCAGCAAGAAGAGAAGATCTGAGGCTTTTGGGAGACAGCCACATCAAGACTCTTACTTGAGGAGTGTCCTAAATTACAGACCCTGCCTCTCCCTGTTCGCAGGGTCCTTCCTGCTCCTTCCTTCAAGGCAAGAAGCAGAAGGGGCAAGTGGCCTGGATCAGCACCAGGAATGTGTGAAGTCAGGAAGTTGTGACTTGGGGTTCACGCTCAGGACTAGCAATTAGGAAATCCAGATTCTATTCCCAGCTCTGTTACTGAGATGCTAGTTGCCTAAGGTCACACAATATGCCAACGGATTTAACTTCTTTTTAAAAAGAATTTTAAAAAGATACTGAAAATATCTGTAGTATACATTATACAATAAATGGAATAATCATTTCTTCTGGGTTATCTGGCCCTCTGCTGGCAAGAAGACTCAAATATTTCTACCATAAATTAAAGACAATTCCAAATGGGGCTCATAACAATGCCATTCAACTAGAAAATACTGAGCTGCATTCTTCCCTGCCATGACTATATTGAGGTATTTAAATGGCCAGCTTCCAATTCCAGCTGCACAGCTGTAAACCTGGATTAACCACTGACTTGGCAAACCTGTGCAATTGAAATCAGACTCTAGCCCTGTTTTTATTTGGGGGAAGAAGTGTTATTTTTTGGTAATAGCAACACAAGTGACAGGGTTCTGTCCCAGAAAATGGTCACAAAAGAATTAGGGGCAAGACTAAGTGCTGTATTTGCCTTGATCTTGAGAATTTTTTTTTTTTTTTTTTTTAATTTGCTTCAGGGTCCAGTGAGAAATCTGCTGAGCAGGGTTGCCAATTTTGGTGGGACATATTCCTGGAGCTTGTGTCACATGACAATCTTTAATTCCTAGAGACTCCAGGCCAATCTTGGAGGTTAGCAACCCTACCGCAAAAGGCAGGAGCCTTCCTGTATGGATAGCTGCTCCTTTATGTGGCTTCACTGGCCCATACTTCCCCTGGCAACACAGCTCCAGCAGAAGCCATGCTAGCAGAGTCCCTTGGAGTAGCTCAGTAGCAGTCAAAGAGGGGATTCAAGTAGCATTAAGAGAGGCAGAACAGAGGTCTGTACTGCAAAGAAAGAATAGGCCCCACTCAGTTCCCTTCTATCCTCTGCCCTCAAAATCCTGCACAGCTCAGTCCCCCAGTGGAGGGCCCTCCATGGTTGGAAGGAAGATGGGATGAAGAGGATGAGCTGGGCCATGGTTTTCATTTAAGGTGTTTGGATTGGGCAGGGCTCTACAAGTAGCTGATTAGTAAACTTATATAAACAGAGAGCCAGATCCTCAGCTGGTGCAAGCTGACCCAGTTCCCTACCAGATAACAATGGAGCGACACCAAATCACATCAGCAAAGGATCTGGCCCAAAGCCTTTTTGCCAAAACAGGCCACAGATTTTGGAGTCCTGTATCATGTGATTACTTTGCTCTCTTTTGTCCTTTGGTAAGTGGGATGTGTGTGTATACACACACACACACACACACACACACACACACACACACAAAAGGACATGGCATTGAAGCCATGTGACAGTTAAGACATAATTTAGAGGGTGAAAGCCTGGCCCTATGGAACTGGATAGCAAGATTCCCATTGACTTAAGTGGGGCCAGGATTTCCCCCAGAAGGAATAATGTAGAACTTTGTTATTAGGGTTCAACAAATGGTTTGTTTTCATCATAGCCTGATCTTTAGGGATGGAGGCTATCTGCTCTAATAGTGTCAAAGTTATTGGCCCATGCCCATGCCCCCCGATATAATGGTAAAAGAATAAGAATAGATGTTAGAAGTAATGTTATTATTAAAAGGATTTTTGTATTCTAGTAAATGAATCTTTGCATTAAGTCAACTTCTGTCTGCCTTCTGCTGAATGAATCTCTGTAACAAGCCCAAGGCCAAAATACCAATTATCTAAGGCCTGTACAGGGATTGAATATGCGAAGTAACTGATAAGAATGCTGTTACTAGACAGAAAGTCTGTACCAAGTGTGACAGACCCAGACCAGTGGGATACAGGAGTCTGGTAGAGGGTAAATATACTAGTCACTGGAGGAGTAGTTTTCTGTTCCCTGAGTGACCAGAGCAGTGGATGCTCTAGAGTAATCAGGAACCTGCTAGAACCAGTTAAGGCAGGCAGGCTAATTAGGACACCTGGAGCCAATTAAGAGGAAGCTGCTAGAATCAATTAAGGCAGGCTAATCAGGGCACCTGCGTTTTAAAAGGAGCTCACTTCAGTTTGTGGTGTGAATGTGAGGAGCTGGGAGCAAGAGGTGCAAAGAGCTGAGAGGGTGTGCTGCTGGAGGACTGAGGAGTACAAGTGTTATCAGACACCAGGAGGAAGTTCCTGTGGTGAGAATAAGGAAGGTGTTTGGAGGAGGCCATGGGGAAGTAGCCCAGGGAGTTGTAGCTGTCATGCAGCTGTTACAGGAGGCACTATAGACAGCTGCAATCCACAGGGCCCTGGCCTGGAACCTGGAGTAGATGACTGGACTGGGTTTCCCCCCCAAACCTCCCAATTGACCTGGACTGTGGATTCTTCCAGAGGGGAAGGTCTCTGGGCTGTTCCCCCAACCCACATGGTGAATCTCTGAGGCAAGAAAATCCACTAATAAGTGCAGGACCCACCAAGATAGAGGAGAAACTTTGTCACACAAGGAATGATAAGGACTTTGGGAAAACAATGATGTTTTCCCAAGCAACACCCACAGATCCTCTTATTCCATGGGAGCTTGATTATGCCTATGTACATCTTTTAGTAATGGAAAGAGGGGGGGAAAGAATTAAATCAAACTTGTTAAATCTGGAAAATCATGGAAGAATGCTGAGTGCATGGAAGTAAGTGTTTGTGACAGGTAAATAATTGATCAGAAACTGGTACCAGCCGAAACCCAAGAAAACTGCAACTCCAGTATCAATGGGCTGAAGATAATGCAGAGCAGAGGCAACTGGATGACCCCCGGAGGGCATGCCGGAACCCACCCAAGCACATCAAGGAGAGATAGAAGACTTGAAGATAATGCCTAACCATCATGGATGTGCCATCTGCTGATCAAGCTGATTAATGGTTACCCCAATCATGAATTCAGCATGATGAAGCAACTTCCATAGACATACATTGAACCAAGGACCTATAAGAACAGAACCAGAGGACTGAGCTTTTTGAGTCTGGTTCTGTGACCACCCTCCAGGAGCATAGGATGCACATCTGACACGACTCGGCTCCACACCACCTGGCCAGTGACTTGGCATGAGCAACTCTTAGGCTGGTAACTATAATCATCTTTGCAGAACCTATGTGAATGCTTGTGTGAGTGAATGATTATAATAACTGACAAAAGTATTTTGTTGTATTTGCAATAAATGTGGCGTTTTGCCTTGTCCCTCTTATAAGATCCTGTTGGTATTATTTTATTGGTGTAACAAAGTGACCCATTCCCTTGACAAAAGTGACTCTTGTATCAGTCTCACTGCAAAGTGTGCACACCCAGTTAGATGACATCTGGCTCTACCCTTCTCCCAACTATCAGAGCAAGAAAAGAGTTACTAGCAAAGAAGAATGTCTTCAGAATTCAACTAGCATTGTTTGAGAAATCCATATTTGTTTAAGATACTCATCATAGATAGAGTAAATCAGGGTTTTTCAGAAGAGGGATGTTAGAACACTTGCCTAGAAGACAAAGAAGTTAGTGCACAGTGGAGACTTTCCTTGAACTGAATTCAAAGTCAGCTCACCATACCCCCTCTGACCATTGGGTTCATTAGATTTTTGGGGATAAATGAGGGAGTCATTTCCAAATGGGATAACTCAAGTCTGAGTTATACTGTTCTATGCATATGAAACTGCAGACTCTGTCACCTTAGAATCATAGAATATCAGGGTTGGAAGGGACCTCAGGAGATCATCTAGTCCAACCCCCTGCTCAAAGCAGGACCAATCCCCAGTCAGATTTTTTTTACCCCATTCCCTAAATGGCCCCTTCAAGGATTGAATTCACAACCCTGAGTTTAGCAGGCCAATGCTCAAACCACTGAGCTATCATTAGACAAGTGTTAATCTGGGGCTCCACACAAATTTACTGTGGGTGAAGACTACAGTTTTGCTAATACAGGAACTACTCCTAGCTACCAGTAGGTCTCCTCTGGCTCCCAGCTACAGTATTTTTACTTCAGCTATGCTCATGGACCATAAATAAATGCCCTCATTTAACTGCCAAAGCCTACTGACAACACATTGTAGACAGAACCCCTGATAAATCATACTGACCTCAAGCGGAGTCATTTTCACTGAAGGAGTGGGGCAGGGGAAATAGATCACAGCTACAGAAAAATGCAGATTTTTCTGACAATGAATCTCCCAGGTAAAGCAAAGTGCATTTTCACTGTGTGACATTGCAAATAACTAGGTGGTAGGACACAGCTTTGTTTTATGTATCAGAGGGGTAGCTGTGTTAGTCTGAATCTGTAAAAAGCAACAGAGGGTCCTGTGGCACCTTTGAGACTAACAGAAGTATTGGGAGCATAAGCTTTCGTGGGTAAGAACCTCACTTCTTCAGATGCAAGT